>NW_023606098.1:0-40001 GCF_013339745.2 Dermacentor silvarum
AGGTCATGTGTTCGAATCCTGCCGCGGGTTAACTTCATAATTGTTTACCTGAATATTTATAGCAACGACTGTCTTGAAAACATCAGTTTGCGAGGCCACGAAGCCATTTGCAGCCAGAATGACGAAGTTCAGGCAAATCTATGTGCTAACCTATGTGTTCCCATGTTGGCTGAACCGCCTTTCTTGCAGCTGCCGTAGGCACTAGCGCCAAAGTTGCCTCTGGTAAATGAATGATGGCAAACATTCAGATACGCGCAGCGTGTGTACATTGGTTTGTATAGCTCCAGCGGAAAAATATAAGCGCAAGTGACTGATGACCCAAGCGGAGACATTGCGGCACGGGGCGCTGTTGTTCCCTAGCACGCCGAAAAAGAGAGTGCCCCCACTCCAGTGACCTCTACTTTAGAGGGCTGGATAGCGCATCGAGCGCCCTCAACTGAAGCTAATTCCTAAGATCCGTGTTTTGCTACTCCTGATGTTGGGGAATTTCACGCCGCAGCGGTGCCGTTGAACACCGGGTGCATAGACGGTATGTATCAGTCTGCTTCCGCTGGCCCTTTAGTTAATCTCAACAGCGGAAGTGAAGAATGTGCAAGCCTAAACGGCAATACATTTGATAACATGCACTGTGCGGCAAATGATACGCATTAAGTATGTTTCCACAATGCGTGGAGTCAGCGCAACTTTTTCTGCCTGTGGAGCGCGACAAGGCACCAATTTAGAACTGCCCCGTTTCTAGCGACATTTCGCCTGCACGGGAGCTCGGTATCTTTTATTTTTCTTTCGTCTTGCCCAAGAAACCTGCCTATTGTGCCGTAACCTATACAAGTAGACCGGAGATGTCTTTTGGTAGACATAAAAAATTGGTCACTGCCATGCCGACAGCGTCGCTAACATGAGCGGCGTGCGCGGGAAACACTGGCGATTGAGAAAACGCTTTATGAAGGAAAAAATGTAGCATACGGGCTCAGATTATCATAAAATCCCTAACTGGACATAAAGCGACAACATCCCCTCAAGCGCGGTAAACCACAACTAAAAATTGTTACGGCCACAATATTATCCTATCAAGCGCACTAGTGACGCATGCGCACTACTTCCGGGACAAGCCGCCGCACGAGGCGCATTTCCGATGGCTTCACGTGCACGCAGCTCGTCGAGAGGCGAAGTGGCATCCAGCAAAACATAGTAAAGATCAGTGCCCCGCTCTGAAACGATGAATCGTGCGAGCACTCTCGATACCGGCGTGCACGGGAATAAGAGCGCCGTGTGCCGCAATTTCCCTGCTCCGGTCATCGGTACTTGAGCTAATCTTTTTAGATCGCAGCCTTAGGCGGCCGTGCCTGCGTTGAGCATCGGCGTAACCGGTAGAATGAACGCGGTCCCTATGAATCGTTTGCTGCACTGTTCAATATTAATTATGTGGGTGCATTAGAGGTGACGTCAAAAGCTGTCTCGCCCATTCTGTCGTATACAGAAGACGGACGTCTACTTTAACGCCGCGAGCACGTACGTGTGTGGGAGTTTTCTCGACGTCGTCCTTGCGGTGATGTGACGTGCGTTATACTCGAGAAAGCGTTTCGTGTATTGCTACTCCTAACATTGGGAAATTGTTCTACGCCACAGTGTACCGTAGAACATCGGGTGCATAGATGGTGTGTATCAGTCTGTTTCCGCTGGCGCTTTAGTGAGTCTCAACAGCGGAAGTGAAGAATGTGCAATCCTAAACGGCAATACAGTTTATAGCACGCACTGCCCCGCAAATGATACGCATTAATTAAGTTACCACAATGCGTGGAGTCAGCATAACGTTTTCTGCCAGTGGGGAAGACAAGGCGCTAATTTAGAACTGGCAGCTAGTGGGCAACAAATACAAATGGCAGAAACCACGTTACAAAAGGAGAAGAAAGAGAAGAGGCGACCGGAAAATGAGTGCGGTGTGTCGCCGACACACTAGTTGGTCACGCCAGACGCAATACAAAATAGTCGATGGTTTTTTAAAACTAGAATAGAGACCGTTCATACACGTCGCCGGCGACCAGGCAAAGGCGCTGGCGCCGGGAAGATGAAAGGACTTTAGGTGAGGCGACGTTCTTGTGATTTGGGTCAATTGGTCAATGTTGATGGCGTGAATGCACCGCTAGGTACTGAAGCCCTGGAAGACAGGTGCCTATATAAAATGAATTTTATTGGTCAAAGAACATGCATACACACATAGAAGGTTAGAAGGCTACGAACACGGTATCGCAGACACGTGGTAATAGGCAGGTCCAAGAACCAGCAACAACATTTTGAAAACACACATATGGCAAAAAAACTAAGTCTTAAAGAAATTGCATAATAAGGGGTACTGAGCTTCAAAGGAGCAAATTATTTATACCTGTTTCCGCTAAGTACACACCTAATCACCCGTACTTCGGCGCTTTGCGCTGAATTCACGTCCCGCCAATGTTTATTCTCCTCCGTGAATGTTGCACGTATAACGACTACTGCACTTGAGAGTTTTCCTCACCGTCTGTCAATTTCGTTGTATGCGAGTGCCAGCAGATCAGCAACACCTCCGCTACCCTGGATGAAGCACGGGAAGCTGTTTCTTGATGTGCTCCAAGACCATTGTTGCAGCCAGTGCCTCCCTGGCACACAATCGCTATCAGCGGTATCTCGGCCGAGTACAGCGCCGATGCCTCTATATCTCCATGAGGGCTGAGTGCTGGTGCCAAAATGAGAGCACAGTGGTGATGAATAACTGAACATGTTGAACTGAATGTCCTTAGCCTTGTGTTTAAAACAATGTCTTAGGCAATTGTATGGTCTAAGAATATACACGAATATTTATAATCGTCAAAAACCAAGCACGTTGAAGTTCATGCACACTTGTCCCCCTCACACACTGACAATCAAGACAATGCATAGCAAGCGGCCGTGTTTTGTGAGGACTGTCTTTCTTACAGTTTATTTGTGTCGCCGCATCAGTCTAAGTAATTCCGGAGGGATAAAATGAGAATATGGAAGTGGTTTGTAAATTTCACGCCATGACAGGTGGAGTGTGTACATGCTATTAAGGAGTGACCATAAGAACGACTAGCTAAAAACATTTGTAGAATGAGAGCCGCGGTCTCACGATACCAAACACGCATGCATTGACGTAAACACACAGAAACGTGTGGTTGCTTCGCAATTTATGGCCACTGTTCAGTAAGCTGTACGTTTAGGTTACCAGGAAAATCTTAAAAAAAAGAGACAAAGGTAACGTTTCTGTGCGCAGTAATTGAGCTAGTTGACGCGCCGATGTTATTGCGATATTCAACTGCATCGTTTACGATGCGAAAGGAAGGTATCGTTTGCCACATCAATAGATATGCAGCGTATATTCCTATTTAGGTATTATCGCAGCGCACTGAAGAAATCACATAAGTTCACATATTGCTGACGTCTACAAATGGAATACGAAGCATTGTGGTCGCATGCATTATACAGGCTGCATTTTGTTCCATCTTGCTGAAAAGCTGCTAGGAGGAGGAGGAGGAGATAACATCTATTCAATCATAGATGTCTTGAGCTCCTGCGGAGAACGGCCCTCTGTCCAGGGCTCCGGTGTCCTTTGCTATGCTCGGATCCGTTTTATCAGCTGTTGCCGGTCTTTCCGGTTCGAGCTGGTCAGCACGGCGTCCCACTGCTCAGGTGTAGGATTAAGGATCTTAGGGGCCGCTTGTGCGTTCGTACAAGCACAGGCGATATGATACATTGAAGCTTACATAAGGGACATTGGTTGGAGAAAACTGCGGGATGCAAGGCATCACGTGTTCTCTGGTAAACGTGTTCGTCTGTAGTTGGCTCCACGCCACTGCTCCTTCTCGCGCGAGAATCTT
Organism: Dermacentor silvarum; assembly: GCF_013339745.2. Taxonomy (NCBI): domain Eukaryota; kingdom Metazoa; phylum Arthropoda; class Arachnida; order Ixodida; family Ixodidae; genus Dermacentor; species Dermacentor silvarum. The sequence continues at coordinate 3,870 of NW_023606098.1, forward strand.
GTGCGTGGCGGATAGGTTCGACGATCGAGTCTGGGCCGTATTCTGAAACGTTCGCCTAGGCGAAATCAGCGTGCGCGCTGATTGGCTGGTTGAGCAAAATTAAATGACGTCGGGCTCAACCACCCAATCAGCTCATCCAATTTGCTAAAACAGCCAATCGGCGCACGCCTGAAAGCGAAAAAAGAAATTCCGCCTAGGCGAACGTTTCAGAATACGGCCCCTGGTGTGGCAGGGTGGCGTTGTAGTGTAGGATGACTGGCTCGAAGGATGGCCTGGAGTCCCTCTTCTGCGGCGCCTGGATTGCATAAGCTCGGGCTACAGCGTGCGCGCACTCATTTCCGTGGAGGGACTCATGGCCTGGTGTCCATAGGAAAACGACGTCGTGTACCTGGTTATTTCCTGTGAGGATGCGGTGTGCAATACAGGATGTCCTGCTTCAACTGTAATTGCGGAAGACTCCTTATGAGTCTGTTAGGTTGTATGTGAATCCCTGATTTGGGCAGGAGACTATCGCTAGGGCGACGGCCGCCGCCTTCACTTCGAGGGTGCTGGTGGTGCGCACAGTGGCCGAGAGTACCTCCTGCAGTTCGTTGTCGACGGCACTGGTCGTCATTGCCGGCCTGTGTGGATATTCCGCTGCGCAGGTGTACCTGGTGCACCGTGATCTCATGATCACGGTGCACTGAGTTTTACACTGACAAAAAATAACAAAGAGGAACAAGGGGACGGGCGGACGAAGCGCAAACTGCTAACTTTCTATTTGCGTTAGAGAACATGTTAATATACAAAGTGAAAACTAGCGCAACGTAATCATGAAGGCGTATCTGGTATTAGGCAGGCTTTCGTATCGTTTCCGGAAAACCTTCGCTCGCGCTCTTCGGTGGCATGCGTCGTATTCCAGATGCATATTACATGGAACTGAGGCTACTTGTATGCGTGATCTTGGGTCGAAAGTCATCTTGCGTGATCTTGCGGCAGTCAGTTAAACCACGCTCTCCCTCGCGTACTGCTAGACTACATAAGCCGCTTTCTGCAGGGCTTCTTGCGTTTCACCCTCGGAACCTGTCGTGGTCCAGAGGGTGATGTCGACAGCATATATCGCGTGTCTGATGCTTTGGATCTCGTTGAGTCTGGCAGGTAGCCTCTTCTTGGCGATATTGAATAACGTGGGTGATAGGCCAGCGCCTTGCCGCGTCTCCTTGCTGGCGGGGGTATCATTGACGTTCTTAACTGATCCCTATTCTAGCCGTGAGGTTGGCGAGAAAGGACCGTACATAGTTGTATGTCGCGTGGTCGCAATTCGTCTGGCCTTCGTTTACCAGGACTGCGTTTCTAGGACTGCATGGCGAAAACAACTTTACAATAGAATCGAAATCGCTAAAACGGGTTGACCGCATAAACGGAATAACAGTCTTATGATTAGATGGTTTTGTATTTAGGCAATGTAAAAAAAATTGTTAAACGGAACCATTTTTTAAACTTCGATTAAACTGAACTAAAAAATTACTGAAAATAAAACTGAGCCACGAATCTCAGCGACATCGCAACAGGCATCGCTGTTAGCGCCTTTCCACTTCGCTTTTTCCCGCCAATATCATTTACTGATGACTGGGAAAGTGGTTTCTTCATTTAAACAGCAATCACTGTTTTTTTTTCTTATTTTAATTATGGTTTTGCTGCTAGCTCTAGTGAGCGGCAGCGTGCAAGTAGAAACATTGTAAGATGAAGCTTTCTAATTAGATCCGCCACACCTATTATCTGCTCTTGAGGATAAAGCATCTGACCTTTTCAGAAAGGAATCCTGTGCACTCAATCTCTTGGTAAATGAAACTTCTGATAAACAGAACGTAGTTCCCTGGTCTCTTGAGGTTCCTCTTAACGACGAGAGTCCAAAGGCACGACCTCTAGGCCTATAAAGGCATGGGGCAAGGTATCGCATGTCTCATATCAGGGAGCCGAAATTGACTTCCTGAGTGTAGCAGAGGAGCGTGCGATATGGCGGGCCATTTGGCAGCAATGTCGAAGAGAGCGAAAACAACGAGGAATGTCGGGCTGAACAGTAGACGATGCCCCGACAGGAGGAGGCTCCGTACGCCTCCATTTAAGGAGCATTCGCACGACCGGAGCGAGGAGGAATTTTCGAAGCGGACGGCGTATCACGTCAGCCGCGCGTCATCAAAACGTGCCGCCCTCGCCTAGTCCGGGCTCCTCCGCTCGCGGTCCAGACAAGGTCGATCCAAATGGTCGCGAAGCTTCGGGCGAAAAGCGGTTCAGAACAAATTGCCACCGACATCAGCAAGGGTGGTTATGGAATCAGCGATTGAAGCGCGACTATGTTTGGAGGGAACAAACATTTCGAAAGAAAAAAGCGTTTTTTAATTAAAGCGATATACAGTTAGATTTATTCAACCAAAATTAAAATTCCTAATCAATTATATATACGCATGGCGAGAAAATAACAACTCTAATTTACTTGATCATTATCAGTAAATACCTTTTTTTCGGCGCCCTCTGTAAGAGCGCCCACCTGTAGCGGCGGGCGTTGACGCCGCTATCAATGCAGCTCTTGAAGTGGGCAGAAAGGGGCACTCGAAAAGTTCAGCTGTTAAAATGCCCCCCCCCCCCCCCCCCAACCTCACATGTTGTATTGCTTTGCTTGTCACCCGCGGCGGTGGCTTAGTCAGCTAAGGCGTTGCGCCGATGAGCACGAGATCGCGGGATCGAAACCCGGCCGCGGCGGCCGCATTTCGTTGGAGGCGGAATGCAAAAACGGCCGTGTGCTTGCGTTGTAGTGCACGTTAAAGAACCCCAGGTGGTCAAAATTAATCCGGAGCCCTCCACCACGGCGTGCCTCATAATCAGAACTGGTTTTGGCAAGTAAAACCCCAGAAAGAAGAAGAAGCTTTGCTTGTCCACGTTTGTCTGAATTTGGTGACGCGTGTAGTTTCATTGTTTCTTAACCTGTTCAGTCAGAAGTAGTGAGTTGCGACCGCCGGATAATTGTTCACTTCAGTTTTTTTCGTGGGACAGCGCTGGCCGACGGGCTTGGCGTGCGACGAAAGGACGAGCACTCTACCCAAAGCGTTCGTCGGCCTCCAAACAAAGTTTGTTCTGCGCAAGGGTGCGGTTTCGACACCCGTATGGCTGAACTTTTCCGGCATCGCTTTCCGCGCTGAAAGCTCGAAACGCCCATCATGTCGAATGGCGGGGCATTTGAACATACAGCTCTAATGGCAGGTTCTCGAAAACACATTTCGCGCCTTTGAGAACAAAATGACCTCACTTCTGTTTTTAACGGATATGGCGTCACATTATTTTTGCTTCCGCCGGAAGTGTTCCCTCCTCACACAGATGGCACTAAGCCCCATGAACCGCCGATGAACCGCCATGTTTTGAACGTATGGGCTTCTATGGAAGCTTCGCTACCAGGTGTATTTACCTTGGTCCGGATTGAAAATGCTCGCCGGTATTTCCATCCGTCCGTTTGGCGGTCGTCTGACCTCAATTTAGCGTAGTCAGTGTCAAATCAACATTGGACTGATTTTCGTGGCTACGATGGCGTGTTGTTGGCTTGAAGTCACGTGTGTTTTTGTTGTGCAGCAGTGACCACATGTGCTTTTGTGGTGGTGCAGTGGGAAAGGCGAGTGGTGGCTGCGCGCGCATTCCTATATATCAGAACGCGCAGCCTGCGTGACTTCCACATGAGTGAGTTGCACAAGAAAACGCTAAGTGAAGAGGCCAGGGTCACTTTTTTGGCTCTTGTTGAGGGATTCACAGCACTGCGGAACCTGAAACGCGCAGCTGCTAAGCGTTGGAGTCGAGAGTAAGCACACGGATCCCGCAAACGGCGCTCCTGCTGTGGGAATGCGACCTGACTCGGCTGCGCCCGATTCAAGTGATCACGTGACTGTTTGGCCCGCGGAGCAGGCGGGATTTTGCCCTCGCGTGTGCATCCACCATTACCCACGCTAATGTCGTGGGTGGGCACCCTGACATCAGGCTGACCGTGGGACCGGTAGACAATCCCGTGAGATTATTGAATAATTGTAGGGCTGCACTTAGCGTTCAACACGTCACGGAGTCAAGCTAGTGTGGACAAGCCAACTGTTATTTAGCAACGAAGATGAAGCGCTTAATCAACTAGTGTTTTTAATAAGACAGCAATGCTACAGTACTACCGTTTTCGTCATCTGACGTCATTGATAGCTGCTGTTCCAGCTTTAGCATGAAATAATTCAGTCCCGTTTTGTTCACTGTATCATCTTTAACAATAATAAAGTGAGTATGTTCGGGATTCAAGTCATATTTACTTTCTTCAGGCCGGCTGCCGCTGTTTTCTATGTATATTGAACCTTCCTGGAAATGGAAATGTTGTACTGACATTACACTCGTTAGCAGTCAGACCCCCATTGGCCTATATTTTAGCAAAGAAAAGTTGCTGACTCTTTTCGGTTGCATTTTCAGAGCATTGTAGTCTCACTGGACAACGATGACGTTCCATGGTGTTTAAGATTTGCCGTGCCATCCGCCTAAAATAAGAAACTAAACTCAGAAAGTAAACTAAGAAACAAAGTGAATTTTTCACTACGCTCCACTACTTACTGGCATGACAACGAACCCTAACCGCTTTCATAACAAGATTCCGCAAAAATAAGCTGTGTCGTCCAAGGTTTAATTGTAAGGATCATATTTTGTCTGCGGCAGCAGATTTCATAAACATTCAGCATTCTATAAATATTTTCAGAGTATAAGCTCCGGCCAGTGAGGAAGTGGCACTGCGGAGCACCGCCGTTTAAAGCCCCTTGATGTTAGAAAGTAGCGACACGCTTTGATCTACGCCGCAACACCCTCGCCGGCGCGGTCAACCTCCTCTTTTTCTCACCCTCTTTCGCGGAGGCAGCGCATCCGCCACGCTGAATGGCCTGCGGCGCGCGAGACTACCCCGTCAGGTGACCCTGACGTCACGATAAACGGCGCGAAACTTGCTTTCGCGCCACTTTAGTTTCTCCCGCTCGCCATGAGCAGTCCAAGTGGTGGTCGCGCTGCCGCTCCGAACGTGTGTTTCCCAAGTTTTTCCATCCTTTCGTAGGAATCTGAGATTCGTTCTCCGTGAAAATGCCTTGCTGCTGCGCGTTTTCAATGCAGCAGCAGGCCAGAGAAAGGGCAAGCCTTATTTATACCCCCCGAGGTGAACGGAATGTCGTGCGTCGGAAGCAGTGGCTCCATAACATCGGAGAAGGGATTTCGCCCCTTCTAAGCACGCCGTTCTTTGCGAGGTGAATGTTGCAGCTTTCCTCATATTTGTGGATGAAGTTGTATGCAGATTTTAATGCTCTTCGCATAGCCGGACTCTTTCGTTCAGTTTAATAGAGGGCACCGATAACTGTGCATATACTTTTTTTTTTAAGTGAGTCGGCGGAAATTTTCGTTGACTCTTCGAGCCGTGACGAAGCTTTTTGTGTTTTCGCGCGTGCGTTAGTTTTCAAATGTATGTAATTTGTGAGTTAATGACTGTAACTCATACTTTGTAGTTGTGTGCGTGTGTGTGTGTGCGGTTTGTGTATGTTGCAGTGCGGTGTGTGCTGTAGTGTGTGCATGTATGTGTGTGCGCGCGTGTGTGTGTGCGTGGGATCCTTGCGCCTGATACTTGTGAAGCCAAGGAACTATTTTACTCTTATTGCGTGCTTATTGTATCTTTGCAAAGTTTCAATACTGCGAGCATTTTTTTCTTTATGTACTTTATGTTGCGAAGGCATGAACCGCAATATATAGGTAGATAAGTGGTATTATGTATTATTCGCGCATGCTCATTAAGTACAAGCCACGTGCTTCTGATAATCTCCCTCAATTCTGATAAACTTGACATCTTGAAGTCTGTAAGTTAATTATCAAGTGCCAGTCTTAGCAGTTTCCGTGTAAGCAATCAGCCTTTTTTTGAGAGAGAGAGACTTAGGTTACTCCCAGAGGTGATGGAATGTAATTTCTCGTCGTTTCATAGTGACGGAATACAGGCGCGTGTGTAAAGTTCTATGTTGGCTGTTTCGCAAACACAGCACGTATTTCGCACAGTGGCATTGGTACAAAGGTTTTTGGCCCACTCATTTTGGCGAATTCACTTTAAGTAAACTATCACATTTCTTCTTGGTTACCTTCTCTGGGCCTTTTAAGAGCGAATATAGTGAACCAAATTCTCGTTTATACTCTACGCTGCTTATATTGTATGCACCCAATACACCTCCGCGTTACGGACAACCCAAGTGGCGACGTAGAGGTAAACAGCTCAGCCACTGCTTGGTACTCATTTTTTCGGAGCGCTTCCGCTTGTATTTATCGAAGCGTCCTCAAAAAAATGTCACGACGTTCTATCGGAAACGTACTTTCGTCATGACAGTTTCACAAGGGATAAATTCCCATACAACGCTTCAAAGGGCCGAATAAACTAGCGCGCGCATTGATTCTAATGCGGCTGCAGCGAGCCACTGGAGGGTTCAGCACCGCGCCGGCCCGGTGAGGGGGAGAAATCCGAGGAGAATTGAGGAGGGAAGCGCGCGCGCGGGGGAGAGTGTCGCTATTTTCTAACATCAAGGGCTTTACCGCCGTTCAGCGCCGTCCGCGGCAGGCGCCGTGTTACTGGGAAGGCCTCCGCGTTAGCCACACTAGTCGTCATTAAGACTATTAGGAGACCGCGTGTGCATGGATGTGCGTTTAGACGCTTCTTGTTTTGCTGCGTGCTATGTCACAAGACCTGCTCTGTGGCTTTAGTCCCGGTGCGGGTCTAGAGAAGTACTTTCGCCCCTCTGCACTGTCACTTGGATACGAGTTGTGGGAGGCAAGTTATGTGGAGGCTCTCAGCGAGGTGGACGGCATCAACGTGTTCGCCAAGTGCCGTTCTCAACAAGGAAAGCAGTATTACAGCGTTTCTTTGCTCGGATAAGCCAATAATACAGAAGTTACCTCCACTTGAGCAATGCCGGCATTGTTCTGGTAAGGGTATTAAAATCCTGTGCTTTGCGATGCACGCTCCGCGAGGTGTCAGCTTCTGCGGCCCATTTCTGTCTTCTAACTTCTCCGGACTGGTGTAATGTGTGTTACTTCGGCATTTGGGCAAGTGACAACACTCGTAGCACGTCTCGGAAACTATCTAGCAGCACAAGCGCACAAATTCGTTTCATCGATGCTTGCAGAGGAAGCTTTGGTTCGGGGGCACCTATTTAAATACATTGGAACGGTGGATCATTTTCTCAGCAGCCAAGGCACTGAATTTGGTAAGGTTTGTTACATTTAAAAGAAACTTTAAGATTAGGTAACTGTATGAAGCAGGCTTCTTATTTATGTCGTCATTGCTTAAGAACATTTGTTTAATCATAACATTTCAAAACCGAAACTAGAAAATCCACAACTCTGCTAATCGGCAATCAAAATTAATTTCACTGTTGTGTAAACTGGACCTAATATTACATCTGAAATGGACAAAATTATGTTTATAATACATAGCTCCCAAATATACGACTACGTGTGAGCGGGACCTTTGGACAGCTTTTGTAAACATTGCAAATAATTTGCATAAGCTATAAATTTCTGCATCAATTTTTTTTCGCTTAAGATGAACTAACTTACTCATTTTAGAGCACTGATATTTCTTTATCGTGTAGTTGTGGGTTTTTAAAGTTCGTTCTATTTTATGGAAGCTTAAATATTTTTGATCATTTTATTGAAAAAAACCAGGTCCTTAATTAACATTTTGCTTCCTACAGTCACTAGGGATTCGCTAGTTCCCAGATGATACACACACACAAGCGAAGCAGCAAAAATTCACATGCAACCTACAAAAAGCTACACGTCATTTGCTTCCGAATAAGGGAGAGAGAGAGAGAAGAGAGGAAGGAAAGGCAGGTAGGCTAACAAGACTTTGTCCAGTTCACCCAACTGTCCAGTTTCGGCCTACGCTATTGAGTATGCTATGCAAAAATGCTCCCACCACCACCCGTAGAAGCAAAACACGCAAATGCAGTTGCACTACCTCAAACAGTTACAACCTAAGCAACGTATAGCGTTATATGCTACTAGTAAAACGCAATCCTATATTAATTACTACTGTACTCTTCGCACAGCAACAATTCATTTTTTTCCCTCGTTCTTGCTCCGACGGCCGGCCAGGAAATCAGTACAGTTTGACGCCCGGCTGACCTTCGTGGCTGTGGAATTCTTTAACGCAACAGTATCGGCACTTGCACAATTCATCCAGTTGGAGGATGCCATTGTCAATGTTGAGAAAAATCCAACACTACCACCAGTGGCGCACCGACGGGGGGGATTCGGGGTTGAACCCCCCCTGAGGCCGACTTATTGTTACGGAAGAGCTGCGACAGATGGCGCCACGATCACCGCAAACTTGACTGCGCAGAGCCTATAGAAAGCAGCACTCACTCCTAACTACATCACAAAGACAAAGTACACGGCTTTCATTTATAAATTTAAAAACAAAACTGGAGAAACCAAATGCGAGCTAAGCTCGGACGTTGACGGCCGCCCACTCACCTTACAAACGGTATGTTCATAAAGTGGCCCACACAGCGCAATCTAAAGGAACGCGTTTCCAAGGCACTTTCTACGTGGCGTTACGACATCCAATGCGAGATTGTGTATGGAATGCTGAGTCCGGCGCATGACTTCGAAGCCTATGCATGCTTAGGTGTGAGCGTCACGCCACTGCCCACGGCCGAGTATTAGAGCACTGCACGGGCTCGGGCTTACCCGAGCCCGTGCAGTGCCCGGCCCCCGGGTAGGCAGTTTTTTTACAGGTTCGGGCCGGCCTGGGGCACGGCATGTGCTTTTTGACCCGGGCCAGGGCCGGGTTCGGGTCCGAAACGCTCCAAAACTCCTAAAGTTTGTGCGCATCCGGGACATTCGGCGGATGTGCGTGCTTGCGTGCGCCTATGCGCCGGGGTGTGTGCGAGCGTGCGTGTGCGAATGAATGGATGCATGGAGTTCATTCTTGGCTTATCACTGACATTGTCGCCGTTGTCGTTAGACAGCCGACGCAAGGCCCTTCACCTTGTTTGCCTGGAATTTATCGGCGCAGGTGAGGAGTCTTCCCGCACGATACCGAGCAGGCACAGTGGTGGAAGCTTCTCGAAGTCAGTGGTGGGTGCCTGTGGCACCTCATTATCTGCCTCTGCACCAGTTCGTCGTTGACACGGGAGCCGATTTCCTTGGCGATTCCAATGTTGATCCCGTTGGTCAGTATCCACATGGCTGTCGTGTTCGCCGCCTGCAAAGACAACGTTAATGGATTTTATTATAGCGGCCCAGCTGATAGTCTCGATCCGATGCAAACACTCATAAGTCCAGGTAAAGTACAAACCCATTCATATCATCGAGCATCTGCTATTCAGAACAGATGGCAATTCAAACCTTTCCGGTTTGTCATACCGAAACTTCTCACAGGCGACCAGACCTTAGTAACTCTGCCGTGTACTTATTTTTAATAGCCTCCGCACAAATGCAATTTACGACGGTCAGAAAAGCGCATCTGCACTGCTGTAGCTGTTACGGCTATCATCTCCAAACATTTGACAGTAGAAACATGTAAAATTCACTGCTTATTAAAACACGGCGCCTGTCATACTACGAAACACGACACGCAGTGACAACCCAGGTAGCACAAAAGGGATGCATAACGTTTCGTAGCGTTTATCCAAGACGATGAAAACGGTTTAAAGAAGACATCAGTGAGACAACTTCGTCGGTAAAACGTCGTATATATCGGCTAATATCCGGATTAATTACTTTTCTGAGAGATCTATAACATCTTAAAGACGTATTCGAAAAGCTCGTCTAGAAATACGATTGGGAAAGAAACAAATAAGCCCTTTGCCAAAGCTATTCATATCCAATTTCTAAACGTTTTTAAGACGTTATCAAAAGCTGGTCTAGAAATTGTCTTGAAAGGTTTACGATAATCTGAAGCTAATTTTCGGGGGTTCCACATGAGTCGAGGCGTCGGTGTCGAGTGCAATAGATCTCTTGGTGCAGTGCCAAGCACTGTTGCCCATAGAAGCCGACGCATCCTCTACCAAGTAACATGAAAATGAACATGTCCACGAAAATGAATCTTGATACTGTCTTTGGTATGCAGCAACGATGTTTACAACCAAAACGGGAGTGAAATCCCGCTAAGAAAAATAGGTGCGTCTGGACGAGCGTCCAGGCCAGGGCTTTTTCGCCAAGTGCGCATGGAATGAGGACAGTAAGACAAAGCAAATGTTTATTGAAAAAGTGCAAGATTTCAGCAAAATGTATAAAAATACAAAGTAAATTGAATTAAAGTACCCCAACAATGACGAAAGTTCGCAGATACAATTCTTAATGAATTAGAAACTGATAAACAATGACTACAATACAAACAAAATTCGTAAAGTTTCTTATTTAGCAAAGTAAACAGCCCATGCAGTCAGATGAACAGGCTATAGTTATTTAGAGATTGACATCACAGCAACTGCAAGAAGCAGACTGAGAAATGTGAGATTTAATCGCATGGTAGCTGCCTACAAGCAATGTCACCAATAATCTAGAAGCTTGAAAAGAACACAAAAGGAATAACGCCGCATAGTATCAAAAACAAACATTGAGAACATGTTCAAATAAGCAATACTGCCTTTGGCATACTTCAATAATGCAATGGTGTAAATTAAAGAACCATAAACCAAAAGCAACAATCAATAAACTAGTATAGAACTCAAACCGGGAAATCAGTGTCACAGGTGTGCATCATTATATTGCAGTGTACGATGAGACTGAGTAATGCTACATAAATAAAATAATCTTAGCATTCTAGTACACGAGACATGGATGTATAAGCCTGATATTACCCTTATATAACCTGGACATTAAACCTATTGCACTGGAAGCTTCATTCAAGTAACCAAGGAAGTAATTCTTCGTTTATATGAAAAGCATCGTACATACGAGAGGCACTATGTACCACTCTGAAAAAAAAACAAGCATAAAGTCGCAATGAATCATCTGCAAACCAGTGCATACGTTTGTACACTGCCATGTTACAGTTTACACACATCTCCTGTTTCATAAAGTAAAAAAAATGTCACAGTTTCGCCCTAAGGGCGAATCAATGAATGCGATAGCAACACAGCAATGTCATACGAAGTAAGGTGAGCGGCCTTGGTAGCAATATGAATTGTAGTAAACATGAGCTGATTAAGTAAGCAGGTGTGCTGCGGCGTAAGTAGACCGACATGAAGAGAGACTCGATGACCACGAGAAGGCGCGTGTGAAACGGTGGTGTTGATGAGAAGCGCTTACCGTGGGCAGCGCGTGCGAAGGGACACATCTGTAGTGCTGCACTGCCGATCTGGGCAGCATTGCATGTGAGCGTGCGTTGGAAAATGTGGCCCGACTATTACTAACTGAATGAACAAGCGTGGTGTGAGCGCGCACAAACAAACATGAATAGATCACACTGAATGACTGCAGCCAACGACTGTCAAACGCTGGCAGCGGGCGAAGGTACGTGCGGTCTATCGCTTCAACGGAAACTGAGCGGCGAAATAAAGGTCAGAGCCGTGTGGAGATAAGAGACGGTGCGGTAGAACGAACGACGAGCGCGGTTGTTGGCAGCGTAGAAGTGCGCCCCCCCCCCCCCTCCCGTTCCCTCCGGCGCTGGCTTCCCGCTTCCTTGCGTGCGCGTGGAGAGATAAGAGACTGTGCGGACGAGCGACGAGCGCTGTTGTGGCAGAGAAGTGCCCCCCCCCCCCCCTGCTCCCTCCGGCGCTGGCTTTCCGCTTCCTTGCTTGCGCGGGGAGATTGAGTGCGTTCGCTCTCCGTGATAGCGCGCGTCCCGCACGCTTCCGCTGGGGCATACGGCGCGCGGCGAAGATCTTATCTATACGGAACCTCACGGCGACGGCGACGGCGACGACGACGGCAGAAATCCGGTTGAAGTGTCCATATAATTGCTATCGCAATAAAAAATCACTCTGAATGACAAGAAGCTTTTGCACATGTAACCCCGAGCAAACGCTTTACCAGTTCGCCTCTAGCAGCCATCGTCATCTTCCTCAGCCGCTTTTTATACAGGCTGTTTCATGTAACTTGGCCCAAACTTAAAATATGCAAATTCCACGTAGCTGGACAGAACCAAGGCAATGTTGGTCGCCGCTTGGGGATACTCAGATTATTTTTTGAATTCCACCTAATTATATAATTAGTCTTCATTAATTCTTCAACTTCTCGATTTTATTAGATAAGTGTCAATGAGAAAATTGTAGAGCTACATGAAAACCTTCCGATACAGCTTTATGTTGCTCAATACGTGCTACTTAAAAACGTTTTTCCGAATGTGATAGAAGCCCCCGACACACTCAGAAATGCCGCGCCACTGGCCGCTCGAGCCAGTTTGCGTGTATTTTGACACTTATCCCATTGACACTTAACTATAACTCATGTATCGTTAGTAGTGTCGACAGAGTAACAGCATGGACCAGTTCTCAGCAAACGAAGACACCCACGCGTTTATTCGTACTCGTTTTATACCAGTACAGGAAAGGGCACACAAGTAGCGAGCATGCGCCGAAGATGCTACACGCAGGCACGTATCACTTCGGCTTATCTACCCGATACATCTTCCTTTCTTGGAATGAAACTAAACAACTTTAACGTTTGAAACAAGGACAAATCGTCTCAGAAGAATACACAGCACCGATCACCGACAAAAGTTTGTGTACGCAGTTCAGAAGGTTTAAAGCTCACGGAACTTGCACGAAATTGTCGTCATATCTCAACCGCTGTGGTTGCCTTCTTTCGCGCTAGGATCTTGGTTCTCGTGTCGGTGGCGTAGTGGCAGGAGCGCTTTCGTTGTTTGGTTGACCTGGCAAGGGGACCCGTTCTCGTGGCTGTTGTCTGGTATGTCGTTATCCTAGCGCAATGCTGAAAGGCTCAGCCGTAGCCATGAGATGTTGTCGGTTGAGTCGCAAAACGCTGCCGTCTTCGGTGGCGATCTGGTATGACCTTGGTTGGGTACTTGCATTAAGAATCTTTGCTTTCGGTGATCACGAGTCTCCTCGTACTCTCACAACCTGGCCTTTTTGTAGCGGTGCAAGACTGCGTCTTGGGGGTCGGTACTGTTCATGTTTCTTTACCGACTGTTTGTGAGCTTCGTTGAAGTCAGGGAGAGTTCTCCGAAGTCGTCTGCCCTGAAGTAACTCGCCAGGTGACTGACCGTCTTCTAGTGGACTGCTCCTGTAAGCGAGCAATCCAAGCCACAAATCATCGTTCATCTCCGACGTCTTCTTTAAAATTCGCTTTACTATTTGAACACCTTTTTCCGCGAGGCCATTGGAGCGAGGAAACCGCGGGCTGGACGTAATGTGTTTAAAATCGTACTTCTTGGCAAACAGTGCAAACTGGTGACTCGCAAACTGCGGACCATTGTATGTGTACACTTCAATAGGTATTCCGTACCGTGCAAACACTGCGCTGAGCTTTCCCACAACTGTGGCCGTCGTTGTGTCACTTAGAAGTTCCACCTCCGGAAAGTTGGATAACGCGTCAAAAACACACGTACGATTTTCCAGCCCACTGAAAAATATCGACACCCACTCGATACCATCCATGTTCCGGCACTGGGCTGTGCATGAGCGGTTCACTTTGAGCTTGGACGCGTAGCCTAAACAGGTAGCGCTCGTGCACTTCATTCAGCTGTTCTGCACAGTAGGCGTCGAACTTGGCGATGACAGTTGCGTAACTTTCCCGGCTCTCCTCGTCGCCGAAGGTGAAGTTCTTGTAAATTTCCAGTGCGTCGTCGCCTGCCACAGTTAGCAGTAAAGCAATCTTTGAGGCATCTGGTCGAGGCTTCTTGTCGGGCTCGGTGGCAACCAAGAAAAGTTCAACTTTTCTTTGAAAAGCTTCCATTGTTTACTGATTTCGCCAGTGAAGTGTAGCGGCTCCGGTGATTTCACAAGTTCCATGCTTCTTTACCGTACACGAGCGCTATGGTCGTGACTTCTGACACCATGTATCGTTAGTAGTGTCGACACAGTAACAGCATGGACCAGTTCTCAGCAAACGAAGACACCCAGCGTTTATTCGTACTCGTTTTATACCCAGTACAGGAAAGGGCAAACAAGTGGCGCGCATGCGCCGAAGATGCTACACGCAGGAACGTATCACTTCGGCTTATCTGCCCGATACAACTGAGAAGTTAATTAATAAGACCAATTATATAATTAGGCGGAATGCAAAGTTTAATCTGTATCTCTAAGCGACGGCAAACATTACTTTGGTTCTGTCCAGCTACGTAGTCTTCGCACATTTTTGAAGTTTGGCCCAAGTTAACTGAAACTAGAGGCTTGGGCTAGTCGGTACATATTCGACAGAGGAATAACGCGAAAAGACGAAGGACAAAAACAGGAACACACACCATAGCTGAAGTGTGTTCCCCTTCTCGTCCTTAGTCTTTTCGCGCTTTTCCCCTGTCGAGTCTATATACGGCGAACTCCGGCGCGTGTCTCGTGCTGCAAGGTTAAAAAAAAAGTTGTCGCAGTTTCACCTGAAAGGCGAAGCATCAATTGCGATAGCAAATTTGTAGAGAGTTATATGGAGTAATGATATTAGCTTTATCAGCTGTATAAACTTGGACATGCAGCAGCACCGGCAACACGCAGAACTGTTGTCGACGCCGTCGGCGTTTTACCCGCGTTCGCTCAAAATGCGTGCGGCGTTGGTGACTGTTGCCCGAGCTCTGATATAAATAGGCAATTGTGCCGCAGCTAAACGTCGCCTCCCTTCCCTACCCCTCCCCCCCCTCCCCCACGGCCTCTCGCGCGTCCGAAGAAGGCGCGTTTGCTCTACATATATGGTGATTGTAAAGGAGGAAAGAGACGCCTACTTCTGCAGCCCTTAAGCGAGCACGGCGCAGAACGCGCGTTTGTTCTCCGCCGTGCGTTCACTCCCCGTGAAAGCGCGCGTCCCTCGCGCCCTTTCACTCGCACATACAGCGTTCGGCGCGCAGCGACGATTTCATCTCCATTGACGTCATACGGAACCTCACGGCGACGGCGATGCCGACGGCAGAAATCTGCTTTTGAGTGTCCATATAATTGCTATCGTAATAAAAGGAAGAACTAGAGAGCTTCTGCTTCTGCCATCGGTCCGAACGGTTCTCAGGTCTTTTGCTGAAGGCGAGACTACCGATCTTCGAGGTGCTACTGCGGAACGGTCGTTGTTGCTACAGCACCTCTTCCTGAATTATCAGCGATGCGGTTGGCCAGCTCGGCATGATTGTCGAGGGACATGTCTTCTTGTGTGGCAGCCAAGGCGACCACCCGACTCCGCGGCAGGCACTGAAGGAACAATTCACGCAGCAGCCGGCTGTTGCGTCCAGCCTACAGTAACTAAGAAGCCGCCGCACGACGTAGAAGGTCCGACGCTCGACGAGCTCCTGTTGGTTTAGAAGCTGCTGAAGCCCCCTGCGTGCAGACACGGACTTGCGATCCTGCATCGTCGACTCGCCCCACAACGCCACACCCTAGTACGGGTGTGGTGTCGTGGGGCGAGTCCACAACTTCTTGAAACTCCTCAACCACCTCTGTCTGTAGAAAGTACCGAGACAGCATGGAGAAACCACGTGCGCTGCGAGGTAATGTGCCGAACGTCGAATATGGCCTCCGCCTGATTAAATCAGGTTGCAGGATTTTGTGGACAAAAGGAAGGCAGGTGAATCTCCAACGTGGCGAGGCCCTCTGCGCTGGTCGTTGGTCTCTCGTTGGTGGCATCGTCCATGACGGGGTGCCCGCCGTACGATCACGTCCGGGTCACCACGTTATAGCGACCGAGGTTAGGTCCACTACAACAATGTGTGTAAGCGAGCGGAAGATCTGAGAACCGTTCGGAATGACGGCAGGAGCAGAAGAAGCGTTTATTTCCCTCCTTTTTTATTTATAACCTCGCAGCTCGCAGCACGAGGCACGAGACACACGTGCCGGAGCGCGCCATATAAAAAAGGCGGCCGAGGAAGATGACGATGGCTGACAGAATCCCAACTTTCACATCCAAAAGTATTTGTCAAACAGTCCAGGCAGAATTCCATTGATGAACAGCTTGGGAGCGCACCACTTAACATTATTCAGTGCCTCTTGTAATGGAACTGTCGTACATGCTGGTACTTGAAATTTTTAATGTAGACACACTTGTTGCCCTGGACAAGTACGCCCAGATATTGCACTAGTGCTCCATTTTGTCGAAGTGGACACGTATCCTGCACAACTATGGTAGTTGAAATGTTTTGAATGCAATGCAATGGCTTCAGCAGAAAGGCTTGCCCACATACTATCGCTGGCATATACAGAGTGTCCCAGCTAAGTTTAGCCAGAGTTAAAAATGTGCCGCTGCACACTAAGACGACACGACCAAATGCATGTTGCGGACTGTTGTTTGCAGTAAATCACACTCTTTTGTATTCGGATCAATTGCATAATTAACGAGACATTAACTGACCAACGAAGCAAACAAAATTCAAATTATTAAGTTGTAGAGCGGTCTACAAACCGTCCGATTAAACCGTTTCTAACTTTCTATTTATTAATTAGAGTTTTTTCCCTCTTACTACAGATGCCTGCGAAATAAATAAAAAATAGTTAATTGGGGTTTAGTGGCGCAAAAGCGACTAAGGCTATGCTGCGCCAAACACAAGGTGTTTTGAATAAAAATTTTAAAAAACAGCAAAGGCTGTGTTGGTCTAAGGCATGTTTAAATAGCCGGTATCGTCTAGAAATTTAAAAAGGTCTGGTAATGGCACTAGTTAGTTAGTTAGTTATGTAAGGTTTTGTGGCGCAAAAGCAACTAAGGCTATGATGCGCCATGCACAGGTTGAAAATATATAATTTGATAAAAGTGCTTCAAGCAACAAAGATCATTTACTTTAAAATTTGTTTAAGAACCCTGTTTCATCTAAAAAGTTAAAAACATCGTCTAGAGATACAAGTGAATTTTCAGCTAGGATCAGGGATGGATGAAGTGGTGTTAGTGTTTTGTAAAGTTCATAAAAATATTTCTGTCTTTTTTCCTCCAACGCCGGACATGTTATTAAAATGTGATTCACAGTTAGGGATTCTTGGCAGTGATCACAAACCGTTGTTGTTCATTTTTCAATAAAAAGTTATGTGTGAGATGTGTGTGTCCGATGCGAATGCGACATAGAATGACTTCCATGAAACGTTCCTGGTGATAAGATGTCTTCCACTGTAGTATGGGTTTACTATTTGTAGTTTGTTATTTACTTGGAAGCCCCACTCGTGTTGCCACTTTGAGGTGATCGCAGCACGGACCACCCGGACACAGTCCT
This sequence comes from Dermacentor silvarum, assembly GCF_013339745.2. Lineage (NCBI taxonomy): Eukaryota > Metazoa > Arthropoda > Arachnida > Ixodida > Ixodidae > Dermacentor > Dermacentor silvarum. Next base: position 21,229 of record NW_023606098.1, read on the forward strand.
TGAATGGAAGATTTATTTGTCTAATTTTGTTACAGGCTGTGAGTGCTGCACATTTGTCCGCCTTTTCATTTCCCGGGATTCCCACGTGACTTGGAACCCAACAGAGACGAATTATTTTACCATGCTTTTCACATTTGCCGAGCATTCTCCGGATGCAGCCGAGAAAAGGTTCGCACTCTGATTTTCTATGGAGCGAATTAAGTGAACTAAGGGAATCTGTGTAGACAACCACTTTTTTATAATCTTCTGTTACTATTTTTCTAAGGCCATAAGCAGGGCATATACTTCGGCTGTAAAAACTGAAGCAGACTGTGGCAACCTAAGACAATTTTCCCAGCATTCCGATACAACTGCGCTTCCAACATGTTCATTTGTCTTGGAACCGTCAGTGTAAAACTCGGTGTAGTCATTGTATTTATTTTGTAATTCTAAGAAATCTTGCATTATGTGTTCAAGCGGTGTTTCTTTTTTCTTGTGGCATGTTAGGGTAAAATCGCAAAAATGTGCGAAATCATACCACGGGGGCAGTCTATTCGGTGTTTCGGCGACCTTGAGAGCCTCGCTCGGAACATTGTAGTTTGGCACATATCTTCAAATCGAAGGATAAGTGGTCTCACGCTGTGTGGTTTGTTGGCATAGTGTATTCTGTTTGTGGTGTAGGTAGCAATAGTGTGGCATAATGATTGGGTAGAGCTGTGATTCTAAGCACGTATGAGATTGTGAGCAAAGCTCTTCGGTGCTCCAAACAGGGTTCGTTACTCTCGGCATACAGGCTTTCTATTGGGGAGGTCCTGTATGCGCCAGTTGCTAAGCGTAGTCCGTGGTTGTGTGTGGGATCAAGACGTTTGATGTATGACTGCCTTGCTGACCCAAAACTATGCAACCGTAGTCAAGAATGCTGCGCACGACAGAGCGGTAAATACGTAACAGGCACGTTCGATCGGCGCCCCAATGTTTACGTGATAGGACCTTCAGGATGTTAAGCGCTTTGTTTGCCTTAGTTTTTACGCTGTTAATGTGAGCGATGAAGTTTAATTTGCTATCAAAATGATTCCTAAGAACTTTTGTTCGTGCTTAACCGGTAATGGGCTTTGGTTTATTTTGAGAACTGGGTCCGGGTATAGCCCCCTTTTTTGTGAAAACACGACTGCCACAGTTTTTTGTGTAGAAAAGCGAAATCCATTTTTATCGGCCCCATTGCGTCAGCTTGTTTATTGTTATCGGGTTTGCCTTTCGCATGTAGACATTCCCGAGGCACGGCATGCAATCTGAAGGTCGTCGACGTATAAAGAGTGCATAATGTTGGACGGTATAACCGAATTTATGGAATTCATCTTCACCACGAAAAGAGTGGTGCTTAATACGCAACCCTGTGGGACGCCATTTTCTTGAACAAAGACTCGGGACAGTGTTGCGCCCAGACGGACTTGAAATGTTCGGTTTGACAGAAAATCGGCCAGACAGTTCAGCATCCTGCCACGTATTTAGTGTACTAGATCTTGTAAATGCCATACCTCCATGTGGTGTCGTAAGCTTTTTCCAGGTCGAAAAATACCGCTAGGCAGTGCTGTTTGTAAAGGAATGCCTCACGTATGGTATGTTCAAGACGGACAAGATGGTCAGTTGTTGAGCAGCCTTTCTTGTAACCACACTGGTGAGTATCGAGTAAGTTATCTGTTTCAAGAACGTATGTTAGCCTTATATTTATTATGCTTTCGTACGATTTTGCGAGACAACTTGGTGCTATAGGTCTATAGCACTAGCTGCTGGAGTATTTGGTGACTTTCCCGCTTTTAAGAAGGGAACAATAATGGCCTTTTTCCACTCTGCAGGCATTTTACCCGTTTCCCAGATCATGTTGAAAAAACGCAATAAGGCCTCCACGGCTTTCTGGGACAGGTGGGCCAGCATAGTGTAATGTATTTTGTCAGGACCCGGTGCTGTTTTCTTACCCGAAGAGATCACTCTGTTTATTTCATGGAGCGTTAAAGGGACATTAAACGGTCTGTCTGAACTTCCCGTTGTCGGGAGCTTTTGCTTTTCTGCGGACTGTTTGTGTTTAAGAATGTTGCGGAATAGTTTGCCGAGCTAGATATAGTGTAGAAGTGTTGGCCTAATATGTCTGCTTGTTCCTGTAGACTTGTTTGCGTGCCTGGAGTTGAGAGTACGGGGATCGTGTAGGAAGCATAGTCGCCCCTAAACTTGTGAACCTGATCCCACATTCCTTGGATGTTATTGAACTGTTAATCGATGAGATATAGTTTTTCCATGAATTTCGTTCTGCTTGCCTACGGATATACCTCGCCTTTGCTTTCGCTTTTTTGAATGATAACAGATTATCTTGGGTTGGGTACCTTCGGAAAATACCCCTCGCTTTGTTTTGCAATTTTTTAGCTTCTGTGCATTCGTTTGTCCACCAGGGTTTTAGTTTTTTTCTTAAGAATCCTGAAGATTTGGGAATAGCCTCTTCCGCCGCAGCAACTATGCAAGTAGTAATCCTCTCATTCGCTTCGTCTATGCTTAGGTCATCTAAGATCAGTTTGTCTAGACTAGCTTTTTCGGTGAAGAGAGGCCAATTTGCAAGATGAAGTTTCCAACGGGGTGGTCTAGAAGGTAGGATAGGTAGCTTGGATGTTGGTTTTATGATTGCAGGCATATGGTCACTACCATAGGGATTATCTATAATACTCCAGTGGAAATCACTATAGAGAGACGGAGAGCACAGTGGAGACGGAGATCCAGACAGCTCATAGCTCCTGTGCTTGGAGAGCAGTAGGTTGCAGCACCGGTGTTTAAGAGGCATACGTCATTTGCAAGGATAAAATCTTCAAGTGTTTGTCCCCTGGTGTCGTTTGTTTTACTACCCCATAGCGTGTTATGTGCGTTAAAATCACCCGCGATTAAAAAAGGTTGAGGTAGCTGGTTTAAAATTAACTCTAGGTCTTTTACGGTAAAATGTGATTGTGGTGGAATGTATAGCGAACAAATGGTGATGGTTTTGTGCGCTAAAATGGTGACAGCAACAGCTTCTATGTGACTGTTAATGGTAACTTCTCTAGCTGCGATACCTGCCTGCAGAACAATGGCTACACCACCCGAAAGCCGGCTCGCCTGGGTACGGTCGCGCCGTACCACAGTGAAGCCTTTAAAAAAATTTTGTTTTTCGCCAAGGTTTGTTTCCTGCAAGCACAAGGCCGCAGGAGAGAAGTTACTTAGCATGTCTTTGATGTCACCTAAGTTGCGTAATAGACCTCTGCAGTTCCAGTGGATAATAAAAGCCATTGTGATACTGAAAGATAAAAAATTTCATTACGATTGAATAAGATATAAGGTGTTAGGTGACATGGATGTGGAGAAGGCTAATACAAAGGAGCAATAACCCTTAGGGTATCACTTTCTTAAATAGTGTGGTTATTGGGACTTTGTCCCTCTTTGCGCGCTCGAGAGAGCGCTTGTCCTTCGGCGTCAATGACACCGTGGTTTTTGCGTCGACCTCCATCGCTCTCTCAGAGGCGCTGGAGGATCGAGAGGTGGGCGCCGGGACACGTGTCTCGGGCCGTGGAGTTCGATTGAGTTTAGGGCCCAGCGGGACTGGCGTCTGCGGGCCCTTCGAAGAGGATGGAGCAGCACTGGCTGCTGCTACCACGGGGCAGGAGGGGTCACTGCGGTACCACTGTGCGTGGGCTCGGAGGACTCCCGAGGCCTCTGTGACGCTGCCCCCACCTGCGTCACTTCGGCATAACTTCTTCTAGAAAGATAAGACAGTCGCTTTCTTGCTTCATAGAACGAGATTTTTTCTTTCACAGTTAGTGCAATTACTTCCTTTTCTTTTTTCCAGCAAGGGCAGGACCGCGAGTAGGCTGGATGGTCCCCTTTGCAGTTGACACAGTGTAGAGAAGTGCAATTGTCAGATTGATGGTCATTGGAACTGCATTTAGCACAGGTTGTTTGTCCTCGGCATGCGTGTGAAGCATGTCCAAACCTTTGACACTTGAAACATCGTCGGGGGTTCGGGATATATGGTCTTACATTTACTTTTACGTACCCTGCGTTTAGAGAGGTAGGCATTTCGCTTGTTCCAAAGGTGAGTATGACATGTTTTGTCGGAATTTCTTGATCATTTCTGCGGATGACACCTTTGTACTTCGGTCACGTTTTGTTCCTGGAAACCCTCCAGCAGTTCCTCATCGCTCAAACCAAGGAAGTCCTCCTCGGATATCACACCCCTGCTTGTATTTAGAGTTCTGTGGGCTGAAATTGTAACTGTGGCATCGCCAATACTGGTAAGTTCCGAGAGCTTTTACTTGGTCTTTGTCATTTAGTTCTAGGAGGAGGTCCCCGCTAGACATTTTTGAGGCTTTGTATGTCGGTCCAATTTGTCTTTTAGGCACTTGGCCACCAGGAAAGGAGACAGTTTTCTCACGGGTGTGTTGTTCTCACTATGGACTACATGGTACTTGGGGAATGCTGGGGTGTTGCTCCGAAAGGAGAACTGGAATGTTGCTTCGGTGCGGCCTCTTTTCAGAGGCCGATCATAGACGACAGAGGTTTGCGCTGCCATAAGAAGGTGTATGTGTTCGGCAACAGCGCCGACCGCCCACCACGGAGCCCAACGAGGGACGCGGCAGAGCTTGTACACAAGTCTGCACGACGCCAGTCGTACGCCGCTACTATAACCTAATATGGTGTACCCAAGGTAGGATAGCCACACAAGGTTAACCCTTGCCGCCAGCGAAAAAGGAAGTAAGTGGAAGAGAGTAGAAGACAGGAAAGACCAAAGTGTGAGAGAGAGACGCAGATTTGAGGAGAGAGAAACAGGAAAAGGCGACTGCCGATTTCCTCCAGGAGGGTCAGTCTGGAGGTGCCGTCTATGTGAAGCAGAGGCCGAAGAGGTGTGTTGCCTCCGCCGGGGGGCCTTAAAGGTCCAATCACCCGGCATTGGCTCAACCCCCAGGATCCCCCTTTCCCCAGACACGGCTAAGCCGCGCACGGCTACACGCGGGAGGGTCCAACCCTCGTGTGCTCGGTCCGTGGTGTCGCAACACACCAAACGCCTGCTGACGCAGACGCCCCTGCGGGGGGTAATGGCACTAGTGCATCATCTCCTAAAACTAAGGCAGGGTGTAACGGTATGTGTAACTTGTATACGTTCTGCAAAAGATTTCGTCTCTGTGTTTCGATATGTTTACATGTCAGAAAAATGACCCGTCGGGGTGGCTCAGTCAGCTAAGGCGTTGCGCTGCTGAGCACGAGGTCGCGGGATCGAATCCCGGCCCCGGCGGCCGCATTTCGATGGAGGCGAAATGCAAAAATGCCCGTGTGCTTGCGTTGTAGTGCACGTTAAAGAACCAAGGTGGTCAAAATTAATCCGGAGCCCTCCACTACGGCGTGCCTCATAATCAGAACTGGTTTTGGCACGTAAAACCTCAGAAAGAATAAGAAAGATGTCAGTAAAATGTGCATCACTGTAAGCGGTTCTTGGCAGTTCTCGCATATTGGTGGTCTTCTTTTGTGAGTAAAAAATTGTGTGTGAGGTGTGTGCCCGATCCGTAGTCGACATAAAACTACTTCAAAGAACCGTTCCTGATGACTACATGACTTCCATTCGCCAAGTACGGGTTTAGTGAGATGTAACTTGTTTATTGTACAATGGTCCCATTCGTGTTGCCATTTTGACCTCAAGGCCTTCCGAATCGCGCAGATATAATCTTCATATGGGAGTGTTGTGTTTGTTATGTCTTTCTGTGCCGCCATTGACGCGCATCTATCAGCTTCCTTATTACCTGGTATTCTAACATGGCTTGGTACCCAGCAAAACCTGATTGATCTGCCATATTTGTTTGATGTTACCAGGTTTAAAATATACCCTGACAGGGGTTCACATTCAAATTTCACATGTAGAGCCTTCAGTGTGCTTAAAGAATCAGTGTATATGACTGTGTTTCGTGTTTGTCAGCGATGATTTTTAACTACAGTCCATATTGCGTAGACTTCGGCGTGTAAACGAGGCGTGCTGTGGTAGTCTAATACTTGTTTCCAAATTTTTGTCACGACCCCCACTCCAACGTGTTCTTTTGTTTTAGAGCCATCAGTGTAAAATTCCCTGTACTTTTTATATTTCTCCTGAAGAGCGCGGAATTCTTGTGTGATGTGCTCGTGTGGGGTGTCATTTTTCTTTAGAGGGGTTAATGTCCCGTCACATAACTCTATGAACTCGCATCACGGGGGTAATCGTTGTGGCCTTTTAGCAACCTGAAGGACCTCATGAGGAATGTCATAATCGCGACAGTATTCCTCATATCGCAGCAGAAGTGGTCTAATCATGTTCGGTTTATTGGTGTAGTGTAAGCGTGAGTTGCACTGTGTGACGATGTTGTAGCATATATGTTGTGGTGATTACTGGATTCTGAGTATAGGAAAACGTTTGTAGCGCCCTGCGCTGCTGTAAAGGAGGCTCATTACATTCAGTGTATAAACTCTGGACAGGTGATGTTCTGTAAGCACCAATTGCCAGTCGTAGTCCAAGGTTATGAATTGGATCAAGTCGTCGGTTGTGAGATAGTCTGGCTGAACCATATATGATGCTACCATAGTCTAATATGCTACGTACTAATGAGCCGTATATGTGTAGCAGGCATTTACGGTCAGAGCCCCAGCGCTTCCGGGACAAGACTTTGAGGATGTTAAGTGCATCATTCCCTTTAATTTTAATACTATTATGTGCGCCAGAAAGTTCAACTTTTTATCAAACAGAATACCCAGAAACTGTGTTCTTGTTTTACCGGTAGGACGGCTTCCTGTAACTTAGGGTGGGTCAGTTGTAGGCCTATTTTTGTGAAAACAACACTAATAGTTTTTCAGTTGAGAAACGAAAACCGTTTTCAGATGCCCACTGTGTGAGTTTTTAATGTGATTTGAGTTTGCCGTTCGCAAGTTGCCATGTTCGATGCACGACACGCAATTTGTAGATCATCCACATATAACGAGTGCATTACAGAGGGTGGGATTACATTATTTACGGAGTTCATTTTTACGACAAACAGTGTTGTGCTTAATACAGATCCCTGTGGCGCACCATTTTCCTGAATGAATATGCGTGACAGCACCGTTCCTAAACGCACTTGAAAGGTTTCGTCGGACATGAAATCGGCTAGACATTTAAGCATTCTACCGCGGATCCCTAAATCCGCTAAGTCCCTCAAAATACCAAACCTCCATGTTGTGTCGTACGCCTTTTCTAAGTCGAAGAAGACTGTGAAACAGTATTGGTTTTGCAGAAAAGCAGTACGTATTTCGTGTTCTAGCCGGACTAGATGGTCTGTTGTAGAGCAACCTTTCTTGTACCCACTCTGATGGTTGTCCGGCAGGTTCTCGGTTTCAAGGACGTATGTCAATCGTATGTTTATAATTCTTTCATATGACTTTGCAAGACAGCTTGTGAGTGCTATAAGTCTGTAGCTGGTTGCTGTTGTAGGATGCTTTCCAGCTTTCAAGAAAGGGATTATAATAGCTTTCTTCCACTCATATGGCATTTTTCCCGTTTCCCAGATTACATTGAACAAACGAAGCAAGGTCTCCACTGCTTTAGGGGATAGGTGTGCGAGCATTGCATAATGCACTCTGTCCGGAACGGGTGCTGTCTTTTTGCCAGTAGTGAGTACTGTGTTGATTTCTTGGAGTGTTAAGGGGCGTTATACGATCTCTCGGAACCTCCTGTTGTCGGAAGCTTTTGTTTTTCTGCTGATTGCTTATATCTTTGAAATTTAGGAGAGTAGTTTACCGAGCTTGATATGTCATGGAACTGCTGCCCTAATATATTTGCTTGTTCTTCTAAGTTTGTTTGCTTGCCTGGAGGTGAGAGTATGGGGATCGTGTAAGGAGTGTAGTTCCCTCTAAACTTACGAAGTTGATCCCACATTCTTTTGGATGTTATCGAGCTATTTATGGATAATTCATAATTTTTCCACGACTGTCTTTCGGCTTGCCTGCGTGTGTACCTGGCTTTCGCTTTTGATTTTTTGAAAAATAGGAGGTTATCTTGTGTTGGGTATCGCCGAAAGATACCCCACCCTTTGTTTTGTAGCTTTTTAGTTTCTGTACATCCGTTCGTCCACCAGGGTTTAAATTTTCTTCCTAAAAAGGCAGAGGATTGAGGTATTGTCTGTTCTGCTGCAGCAAGTATACAAACAGTACTTTTTTCATTTAATTCATCTATATTTAAACCATCTGGTATGTCATCCAGACTGGCCTTTTCCGTGGAGAGGCCAGTCTGCTAGATGGAGTTTCCAACGGGGTGATCTTGATGGTGTAGTAGGGAGAGGAGATATTTTTTGAATGATAGAAGGCATATCGTCACTACCGTAGGGATTGTCGATAACACTCCATTGGAAATCGTTGGGGATAGATGGGGAGCACAGCGCCAGATCAAGACAGCTCATAGCTCCTGTGCTTGGGGAGCAGTAAGTTGCAGCACCAGTGTTTAAAAGGCATATGTCATTTGTTAAGATAAAATCTTCAAGTGCTAGTCCCCTGGTGTAGTTTGTTTTACTACCCAATAACGTGTTATGTGCGTTAAAATCACCCGCTATTAAGAAAGGTTCGGGTGGCTGGTTTAAAATTAGGTCTAGGTCTCTTACAGTAAAATGTGAGTGTGGTGGAATGTATAGCGAGCAAATGGTGATGGTTTTGTGTGCTAAAATGAGAGCAACGGCTTCTATGTGACTGTTAATGGCAATTTCTCTGGCTGCAATACCTCCCTGCAGAACAATAGCTACACCACCCGAAAGCCGGCTCACCTGGGTACGGTCGCGCCGTACGACAGTGAAGCCTTTTAAGACATTTTTATGTTTTTCGCCTAGGTTTGTTTCCTGCAAGTACAAGGCCACAGGAGAGAAGTTATTTAGCATGTCTTTGATGTCACCTAAGTTGCGTAAGAGTCCTCTACAATTCCAGTGGATAATAAAAGCCATTTTGAAGCTGAAAGGTAAAAAAATCTCACAGTTTCGCCCTAAGGGCGAAGCAATGAATGCGATAGCAACACAGCAATGTCATACGAAGTAAGGTGAGCGGCTTTGGTAGCAATATCAATTGTAGTAAACATGAGCTGATTAAGTAAGCGGGTGTGCTGCGGCGTAAGTAGACCGACATGAAGAGAGGCTCGATGACCACGAGAAGGCGCGTGTGAAACGGTGGTGTTGATGAGAAGCGCTTCCCGTGGGCAGCGCGTGCGAAGGGACGCACCTGTAGCGCTGCACTGCCGATCCGGGCAGCATTGCATGTGTAGCGTGCGTTGGAAAATGTGACCCGACTATTACTAACTGAATGAACAAGCGTGGTGTGAGCCCGCACAAACAAACACGAATAGATCACACTGAATGACTGCAGACAACGACTGTCAAAACGCTGGCAGCAAGCATACGCCGCTGCGGGCGAAGGTACGTGCGGTAGAGCACTGCACGGGCTCGGGCTTACCCGAAAGCCCGGGCCCGGCCCGGCCCGTGGGCCGGGCCGGGCCGGGTAGAGGAGTTTTTTAACGGGCTCGGGCCGGGCTCGGGCACGACGTGTGCTTTTTGACCCGGGCCCGGGCCGGGCTCGGGTTTTTTGACGCGGGCCCGGGCCGGGCTCGGGCTTTCTGCGAGTTATTCTCGGGCTTCTCGACTCTGAAAAACATGTATTTTGCGGTCTCGGGCCGGGTTCGGGCCGGTTTCGAGTCGGGCTCGGGCCGGGCTCGGGCTTAAGGTAAAGGGGTGGCGGGCCGGGCCGGGCGGGTAACGTAGATTATTTCCGGGCCCGGGCCGGGCCCGGGTCTCGCCATAAAAGTTTTGATCGGGCTCGGGCGGGCCGCCCAATGTAAATACGGGCCCGGGCCGGGCCCGGGCCGCAAAAATCGGCCCGTGCAGTGCTCTAACGTGCGGTCTATCGCTTCAACGGAAACTGAGCGGCGAATGCACGGCGCATAAAGGTCAGAGCCGTGTGGAGATAAGAGACGGTGCGGACGAGCGACGAGCGCGGTTGTTGGCGGAGTAGAAGTGCGCCCCCCCCCCCCGCTCTTCCGGCGCTGGGCTTCCTGCTTCCTTGCTTGCGCGTGGGAGATTGAGTGCGTTCGCTCTCCGTGATAGAGCGCGTCCCCGCACGCTGCCGCTCGGGCATACGGCGTGCGGCGAAGATTTTATCTATAGGGAACCTCACGGCGACGACGACGGCGACGCCGACGGCAGAACTTCGGTTGAAGTGTCCATATAATTGCTATCGCAATAAAATGGGATTACGAATGAATAAGAAAAAGAAAGACGTTTGGTGACATAGAGCTAAAGAAGTCTAAGACAAAGGAGCAATAACCTCTAGGTTATCACTTTCTTAATTAGGGTGGTTATTGGGACTTTGTCCCTTTTTGCGCGCTCGACAGAGCGCCTGTCCTTCGGCATCAACGACACCGGAGTTTTTGCGTCGACCTCCATCGCTCTCTCTGAGGCGCTGGAGGACCGAGAGTGGGGCGCAAGGACACGTGTCTCGGGCCGTGGGGTTCGATTGAGTTTAGGGCCCTGCGAGACTGGTGTCTGCGGGCCCTTCGAAGAGAATGGAGCAGCAGCACTGGCTGCTGCCACCACGGGGGCGGGAGGGGTCACTGCGGGACCACTGTACGTGGGCTCGGAGGACTCCCGAGGCCTCCGTGACGCTGCCCCCACCTGCGTCACATCGGCATAACTTCTTCTCGAAAGGTAAGACAATCGCTTTCGTGCTTCAAAGATGAGATTTTTTCTTTACAGTTAACAGTTAGGGCAATGGCTTCCTTTTCTTTCTTCCAGCAAGGGAAAGACCGCGAGTAAGCTGGATGGTCCCCTTTGCAGTTAACACAGTGTAGAGAAGAAGTGCAATTGTCAGATTGGTGATCATTGGAACTGCATTTAGCACAGGTTGTTTGTCCTCGGCATGCGTGTGAAGCATGTCCAAACCTTTCACACTTGAAACATCGTCTGGGGTTCGGGATATATGGTCTGACATTTACTTTTACATACCCTGCCTGCATTGAGAGAGGTAGGCATTTCGCTTGTTCCAAAGGTTAGTATAACATGTTTTGTTGGAATTTCTTGATCATTTCTGCGGATTCTTTGTACTTTGGTCACGTTTTGTTCCTGGATACCCTCCAGCCGTTCTTCATCGCTCAAGCCAAGAACGTCTTCCTCGGATATCACACCCCTGCTTGTATTTAGTGTTCTATGGGCTGAAATTGTGACTGTGGCATCGCCAATAGTGGTAAGTTCCAAGAGCTTTTGTACTTGATCCTTGTCATTTAGTTCTAGAAGGAGGTCCCCGCTAGACATTTTGAGGCTTTATATGTCGGTCCAATTTTGTCTTTCAGGCACTTGGCCACTAGGAAATGATGATGATTAGTGGGGTTTAATGGCGCAAGGGCCAGATATGGCCAAAGAGCGCCATACACATGGTAATGAGTTTCCGATGAGTTGTTTATTAAATAGAGGAATGTGCTGTGAATGGTGTATGTTAAGTGGCTGTAAATAGGCCTAAAAACAGTCGCTGTAACTTGCGTAAAATATATAACTAATAAATGGTGACAGTGACTAGAGATGTGGGAAATGACCATGGATGGTTTGTTCTGAGGTAAAACGTGTACGTGAAAGTAGCACTGGTGCCTCAACAGGACCCTTGAACGCAAGGCCTGAGAAGCACGTGCTCTATAATATTGCTGTCGCAGCAGCAGCCTCTGGAGAGAGGATGTGCTACGAATGTTGGGGGCTGATGACTCGCAATGTACCGGCATCTTCAAGGAACTTTAAAACTAACCTGTAGTCAAAGAACGGTTCTGTGCCCAGAAACATTGCTGGGTGTAGAGGTATGTATTGTTTGTATGCTAAGGGAAATATTTCTTTCTTTGAGTCTCTAATTCCTTGCACTCTATTAAGACATGGATTACAGTTAGCGTGTCGCCACATTTGCTACAGGAAGGGGGTTCATTACCAGTCAACAGGTGCGAGTGCGTGCCATACGTATGACCAATTCGGAGGCGGCAAAGGATGACTTCGGTTTGTCGTGTTTTCGTAGTGGGTGGCCAATTCCCTAGTTGTGGTTTAATGGCGTGAAGTTTATTTATTGTTTCCTCGTCCCATAAGTGCTGCCAATATCTCCTAAGGCTTTTGCGCAGGAAGTGCTTCATATCTATTGCAGGAACAGCTATAGAGGAAGTGTTCCCCTTCCTTACAAGGGAAACGGCAGTTTCATCTGCAAGCATGTTGCCCTCAATACCTCTGTGGCCGGGTACCCAGCATATAGCGACACGTTGGTTAGACGTATATGCTGTGCACAGCACTCAATAGAGCTCACTGAGCACAGGGTTTTTGTGTTTACGAGGAGACATTAATGCCTTTACTACGCTTAATGAGTCGGTGAATATAACTGATTTTTGAAGCTTTGTTTTCATTATATACTTCCCTGCACACAATAGGGCATGAGCCTCAGCCGTAAATATGCTTGTTTCTGGATGCATTTCACCGGATTCAGAAAAGCATGGACCGATTGCCGCATAGGACACGCCAGCATGTGACTTTGATGCGTCAGTAAAGAATTCCGGGCAAGAGTATTTCGATTCAAGTTCACGAAAGTGCATCCGGATATGTACTTCCGGAGCATGCTTCGAGACATCAACAAACGATGTGTCAATTTCTATAAGTTGCCATTGCCACGGCGGTAACGGCTTTGCCGGAGCCATTACATGGTGTTGAAACAGTGGGACACCGCTTTCTTCGCTGAGTTTCCTCACCCGCAGTGAGAAGGGTTGCATTGCGGTATGTCGGTTGTGGAAAAGTGTGGCACACGTAGTGTCATTTATAATGGAGTAACAAGGATGTCCGCAGTCCGAGTTTACTTTCAGGAAGTACATAAAGCTTGAGTAGGACCTTTGAAGGTTTAAGGGCCACTCATTTGATTCCACATAAAGACTTTGCACAGGGCTTGTTCTGAAGGCTCCGGTTGCCAAGCGGATGCCTAAATGATGACAGGATCGATCATCTTTAAGGCACTGGGGGCGGCGGACTGATAGACTATCGCACCGTAGTCTATGCGTGAACGAATGAGGCTTTGTATAAGTTCAACAAACACTTTCTGTCACTGCCCCATGTGGTGTGCGACAATATTTTAAGAATGTTTATTGCTTTTAAGCATTTGGCTTTAAGGTACTTTATGTGGGGAATGAAAGTCAGTTTAGAGTCTAGAATTGTGCCTAAAAATTTGTATTCTGTGTTTACTGGTATGAGCTGTCCGTGTAGTTGCAGTTCAGGGTCTGCTACGAGCCCTCTCTTTCGTGTGAATAGAACACACGAACTTTTATTTGGGTTTACTTTAAAGCCATTTTCTGTGGCCCATTTAGAGACTTTGTTCAGGGCAACTTGAACCTGTCGTTGGCACACTGTAAGGTTACAGGATTTATAGCCTATCTGTACGTCGTCGACGTACACGGAATAAGATATGACTGAAGGCAATGATGTGCGAAGTGAGTTCATCTTGACTATGAAGAGCGTACAGCTGAGAACGCCTCCCTGAGGTACCCCAGTTTCCTGTATGAATGAACGGGACAACGCATTACCTATTTGACCCGGAAAGTGCGATTCTGCAAGTAGCTCTCTATAACATTGAGCATGTTCCCGCGGATGCCCATTGCCGACAGGTCTCGCAGGATTCCGTAACGCCACGTTGTGTCATACGCCTTCTCTATATCTAGAAAAACAGATAAGAAGAACTGTTTATGTATGAAAGCATCCCGAATGTTTGTTTCGATGCGCACGAGATGGTCGGTTGTAGACCGGCCTTCTCTGAAACCGCATTGGTAAGGGTCAAGTAGTCTGTTAGATTCCAGGAAATGTAGAAGACGCCGATTAACCATTTTTTCAAATAACTTGCATAGACAACTAGTGAGCGCAATTGCGCGATAACTTGTCACAGAGGATGGGTCCTTGCCCTGTTTTAAGACCGGATTACAATGGCTTCTTTCCATGTAGATGGGAGATGTCCTGCAGCCCATATAGCATTGTACAGTGCAAGCAGTGTCATTTGAGTGTCTTCGTGAAAGTGTTTAATCATGTCGTACATGATTCTGTCAGGTCCGGGTGCAGAGCTGAGGCAAGCAGTCAGGGAGGCTTTCAGCTCGGCGATACAGAAGGGGAGGTTATAAGGTTCGTCATGTCTACATCTGCGGTTTATTACGTTGAGTTCTGCTATATCTTTATATTTTAAGAATGCCTCGGAATAGTGAACTGAACTGGATACACGCTCGAAGTGCTTGCCAAGAGCGTCAGCTTGGTCTTTTAATGTATTCCCTTGGTCATTGACCAGGGGTAATGGCTGGGTTTGCTGGCCATTAAGTCTTTTCAACCCGTTCCAGACTTTCGCTTCCTGCGTGTAAGAGTTTATTTTTGAGAGAAACCTCTCCCAGCTTGCCCTCTTTGCCTGTCTGCGCATCCGCCTTCCCTGTGACTTGACGTGCTTGAACGCAACGAGATTTTCAGCAGTTGGAAATCGGCGCAATATGCTCCATGCTTTGTTTTGTTTCTTTCGCCCTTCCTTGCAGTCGTCGTTCCACCAGGGAACCCGTCTTTTAGATGAGCTGCCCTTTGTCTGAGGAATGCATTTCTCTGCTGCGTCTAATATAAAAGCAGTAAAATACGCTACGGCGTCGTCTATGTTAAAATCACTGATAAAATCCGATGATATGCAGGTTGACTCTTTAAAACACAACCAATCTGCTGCTGATAGTTTCCATCTAGGAGGATGCGGAGGACAATTTTCTTGTTTTACCAAGTTTAATGTCGCAGGGAAGTGGTCACTTCCAAAAAGATTGTTTATGACACTCCACTGCAGGTGGAGGAAGAGAGTCGGAGAGCCAATAGCTAAATCTATTGAGGAATATGAATTGTAATGTACGTTGTAGTATGTTGGCTCTTTCTTATTGAATAGGCAAGCACCGGACGTCACTAGAAAGTTTTCTATTAGTCGACCTCTCGAGTCACACCGGGAGTCTCCCCACAGAGTGTTGTGCACATTGAAATCGCCAACGACCACGTAAGGTTCAGGGAGCTGATTCATTAGGCTGTGAAGTTCTGTCTTGCTAAGGTGGTAATCCGGTGGTATGTAAATGGAACAGACAGTAACCAATTTGTTGCAAATAATTGCTCGTACTGATACTGCCTCGAGGGGCGTCTGAAGGACTAAGTGCCGACAAGCTACTGACTTATCAACAATTATTGCTACGCCGCCAGATGGGGCGTTAGCATTATCACGATCTTTGCGGAAGATGGCATATTGCCGCAGGAAATTTGTTTGCGTTGGCTTTAAATATGTCTCCTGTACACAGCACCTTTGGATTGTATTTGTGTAGAAGCTCTTTAACGTCATCGAGGTTGTGCATAAGACCTCTCACGTTCCAGTGTAATATTTGTGTATCCATATTGTTTGTGTTCTTGTGCTGTGTGTCAAGAGGAGTCAAGTGGCTTACAGAGCCTTTCCAGGCCCCGTAATCCGTGGTTTGTCTTTCTTGGAGCGGTCGCGAGATTCGCGCCGCTCACAAGGCGCTGAGTGCGCCGGCTGGCTTGCAGTTGTGTCCATGGACTCCTGGGAGCCGCTGGATTTCCGCTCATTCGAGCGGAGAGTTTTCGGGGTAGGCCTTGCCTCAAAAAGCAGGCCACCAACCCAGAGGTCGACGGGCCTTCCTTAAGAGATGGCGCAGCAGCGATGGCTGCTGTCGCCTGGGGGGCTGGTGGCACCGGCGCGGCCACACTCCTTGTGGACCGGGCCGATGCCGGAGTCTGCTGCGACGTTGCCCCCCTGCGCGTCGCATCAGCATACCCTGTGGTATGGAAAAAAGAAACACGTTTCCGCGCTTCCTGAAACGAGATGTTCTCCTTGATTTTCAGTGTGATTATGTCTTTTTCTTTTTTCCATGGGGGCAAGTTCGAGAGTATGCTACGTGTCCACCGTCACAGTTGGGACAGTGGAGCGTGCCACTGCAGTTGTCGGATGCGTGTTCGTGTTCGCCACATTTCGCGCAGGTCAGTCGGCCTCGGCAGTTTTGCGAACCATGGCCATATCGTTGACATTTGAAACATCTTCGGGGATTTGGGATGTAAGGCCTGACTCGAATTCTGGTATATCCTGTTTCTAGGGTTTCCGGTAGCTCACTCGACGCAAAGGTGAGGATCAGATGTTTAGTTGGAATATCCTGGTTGTCCCGCTTGATCTTTATTCTTTGCACTTGGATCACGTTGTGTTCTTTCCAGCCCTCCAGGAGCTCTTCCTCACTTAGGCTTAAGAGATCTTCATCAGAGATAACTCCTTTACTTGTGTTCATTGATCGATGCGGGCTAACAGTGATTGGCACATTACGGAATGCTACCAGATTTGAAAGTTTGCCGTGCTGTTGAGTGTCGCGAACCTCCAGAAGAAGGTCACCACTGCTCAATTTCGTCACTTTGTAGCCAGCACCTATGTGTCGGTGAGACATTTGGCCACAGTGAAAGGTGAAATGGTTCTTACTGTCTTTTCAGGGTCTTGACTGTGTATCACATGGAAGCGGGGGAACGTTTCTTTGCGCTGGCTGAATAGTTGAAAAGTTTCTTCGGTGCGTCCTCTTTTAAAAAGAGGACGATCATGAAGTGGGGGGAATGACATCTTAGCCATAAAGGACTGATTCGATTTCGGCAGCTAGGCCAGCCGCCCACCACCGAGCCCAACATGGGGACGCTGCGAGATCCGAAGGAAACGCAGACGCCAGCTGTACGTAGCTACTATAACCTAATATAGAATACCCAAGGTTGGATAAAATACACCAGGTTAACCCTTGCTGCCTGGGAAAATTGGAAGTAAGTGGAAGAGAGAAGAAGACAGGAAAGATTGAAAGTGAGAGAGAAGACGAAGGTTGGAGGGAGAGAGAGACAGGAAAAGGCAACTACCGATTTCCCCGGGTGGGTCAGTCCGGGGTGCCGTCTACGTGAAGCGGAGGCCAAAGAAGTGTGTTGCCTCCACCGGGGGCCATAGAGGTCCAAACTCCCGGCATCGGCTCAACCCCCAGGATCCGCTTTTCCCGGACACGGCTAAGCCACGCACGGTTAAGCGTGGGAGGGTCCGACCCTCATGTGCTCGGGTCCGTGGTGTCGCAACACCCAAACGCCTGCTTACGCAGACGCCCCTGCGGGACTAGGAAAGGAGAGAGCTTTCTCACGGGTGTGTTGTTTTCAGTATGGACTACAAGGTACGGGGGAATGTTGGGACGTTGCTCCGAAAGGAGAACTGGAATGATGCTTCGGTGCGGCCTCGTTTCAGAGGCCGATCATAGACAACAGAAGTTTGCGCTGCCATAAGAAAATGTTCGTGTTCGGCAGCAGCGCCGACCGCCCACCACGGAGCCCAACGAGGGTACGCGGCAGAGCTTGTACACAAGTCTGCACGACGCCAGTCGTACGCCGCTACTATCACCAAATATGGTTTACCTAAGCTAGGATAGCCACACACGGTTAACCCTTGCCGCCAGGGAGATGGAAGTAAATGGAAGAGATTAGAAGACAGGAATGCCAAAAAGTGAGAGAGAGACGAAGATTGGAGAGAGAGAGACAGGAAAAGGCGACTACCGATTTCCCCCGGGTGGGTCAGTCCGGGGGTGCCGTCTACGTGAAGCCGAGGCCAAAGGGGTGTGTTGCCTTCGCCGAGGGGCCGTAAAGGTCCAAACACCCGGCATTGGCTCAACCCCCAGGATCCCCTGTTCCCCGGACACGGCTAAGCCGCGCAAGGATAAGCGCTGGAGGGTCCAACCCTCGTGTACTCAGGTACGTGGTGGCGCAGCTCAACAAACGCCTGCTGACGCAGACGCCCCTGCGGGGAAATAAATAAAAATACCACGTGACATGATCGCTTGCGCGCCGTTATTGCAGTGCTACCAAACGTTCCGCGTACAAACGAACATAACATTTAGCAGGGTGTACTGCCGCTTAAAACGCGACAGGGCAAGCGTTATCGCAGCGCAAGCGATAACGGTTGCTGGCGTAAATCGCGCAGCCAACGCCTGCATCAGTGCCCTGTCGCCTTTTAAGCGGCAACACCCCGCTAAATGGTATGTTCGTTTGTACGCGGAGCGTTTGGGGGCACTGCAATCACGGCGCCCAAGGGGGCATGTCACATGGTATTTTTTGCATTTTGAGGGCATCTGCAGTACGCGGGAAAATACTAATGCTTAATATAAAGTTATAAACTGTTTAATTGGACGTTTTGCAAACCAGTCTTCTTTCCTAACTTCGTTGCTTCAGAAGTTGGTTCAATAATCTTAACTAATTATGCAATTAAGCAGAATGCAAAAATAGTGACTTACGCCATACAATGGTACGCAACATGGGTTTGGTCGAGTTAGAATGCATCGACTTATTTTAAAATTCTGGCTAAAGTTAGCTGGGACACCCTGTATATGCATTTGCTCTTCACTTGGTAGCACCAGAGGTAGCACTGAGGTGTAGTACTGAAGACTTCCCTCAAGGTGTGCTTGCTAGATAAGTGGGGAGGCCTACACATTCAAATTGTTGCAACTTGTAATGAAACATAACAGCACAAGTAAGCTACAATGTTAATGACATACTAAATTCTATTATGACTTATGAAAGTGATATGTACACAAAATATGCAACTACAACACTATCAGGATCATAAAAACAAACCTAATGAGGGGAACTATAAAAATTATTGCAGGAATCGTTTTGAAGAGGCTGCTCAATGCAATCACATAT